>NC_052947.1:32269910-32287410 GCF_013358895.1 Oreochromis aureus
GTTGAGTCATATCATTTCTGCTGCTTTTCAGTATTTGTGCTAAATACAGCATTTCTGCAAAATCATACTATGTCTGCTATTTTATGAGATTTGTGCTAAATACAGCATTTCTGCTAAATCATACTATTTCTGCTATTTCATAAGATTTGTACTAAATATAGTGTTTCTGCCAAATATAGTATTTCTGCTTAATTATAGTATTTCTGCCATTTTATAGTATTTGTGCTAAAACATAGTATTTCTACTAAATGTAGTATTTATGCTTAATCATACTATTTGTATATATTTCTGCCAGGACCCCAGGCAGCTAATCCTCTGTGAGGACTGATACATATAAAATTTACATATCAGGACCTGCACGGCTTCCCAGCCAGCCAATCATATCTGAGGTCTGCCCTTTCTTCTCTCGTCATATCTCAGCGACAGATGTACAAAGAGCAATGCAAATCACAGTCAAAGTACACGAAAGTACGCTGATTCACCCAGTACAAGAATTATGCTTCTAGTGCACCTAGTTTTTGAGTTACACGACGTTTTGTAACTCCAAAAACTGTCTTTTTCGCCTCTCACCGCAATCTAATTCTGACTGCTCATCACCCTGTTTTCCAGGCGCCGCTCTCTTTCCCAGTGGCGCAGTTGGTAATGACACAGGTCTGCAACCAAAAGGTCGTGGGTTCAATTACACCTTGGGCAACATTTTTTTTTCCTACAAATTAATACACTATCACAGACCAGTAATTGATATTCATCATTTATTACAATTCTGCAAACTTTTATGATTTTAGCAGCTTTTCTAATATGGACCTCAGATTCTTGTTAACACTCCATGGCACAAATACTCTTCCCTTTAGGCTCTGTGTATGTGTGTGTGTATCAATATTTCTCCCAATTTAAAGTATTACTCCTCCATAATTGTATTTCTGTTAAATCAAAGTACTTTTACTACATCTTAGTACTTCTGCTCAATCATAGTATTTCTGCTAAATCATAGTATTTTGCCAAATTATGGTTTTTGTGCCAAATCATAACATTTGTTTTATGTTACAGTATTACTACTAAGTGGAGGAATTTCTGTCATGTTACAGTATATGTGCTGATTACAGTATTTCTGCTAAATCATAGGATTTCTACTATATTATATTTTTCTTTCTAAATATAGCATTTCTGCTATATAATTGTATTACTGCTATGTTATAATATTTGTGCTAAACCAGAGTATTTCTGCTGAAACATAGTATTTCTGCCGAATGATAGTATTTCTGTCAAATTACAGTATTTTTGCTAAAACATAGTATTTTTAAAAAAAAATTTCAATATTAATAGTAAATTACAGTGTCTCTGGTAAATCGCAGCATTTCTGCTATGTTGTACTGTTTTTCTAAATCATAGTATTTCTGTAATGTTTAAGAATGTTTGCCTAAATATATTCTTTCTGTTATTATACTATTTCTCCTAAATTCTTGTATTTTTGAGAAGTTATCGTGTTTCTGGTAAGTTACAATATTTCTGCTAAGTTCTGCTATGCTATTGTATTTCTGCCAAGTATTATGTTTCCTCTAAGATATTGCAGTTCTGCTAAGTTACTACATTTTAGCAAAGTTCCTTTTCTTCTGCAAAGTTTTTACAAATTCTGCAACTTTTCAGCTTTTTCTGCTTGTTTCAGCAGACAGCTTCAGCATTACAGCATCCACACTGCATTTTCGCAGGAAATGCAAATTTTTCTAGTTCTTTATTTTTTCTTTTTCAAGTTGCTTCCGTACGTTTTTTGGACTTTATCTACTCCCTCAGTTTTCAGCCGATTTTCTCCGTTCAAACTCTATACTGTTCTGCTCTTTCTGGAGATGGGTGCTATGACTTTTGGTGTTTATTACTGTTATACTTTTTAAAATATTACACTTTTTTCCTTTAATTTGTCCCATTGAAATGAATGGAAAACTTCCACAATTCTGCTAAAACTTGCTTGTTTTTGAAACTTAACTACTTTGTCATACTTTCACCTAGAAACTCCATTCAAACTTTAAAATGTTCTCAGATTATTGGGCTATTCCTGTGTGATTCAGCTGTTTCAGATCTTCTACTGTTTTAATTTTATGCAACTTTAAGTTTTCAGTTGCAAAATTGTGATTTTTCAGAAAATACATGCGTTGCTATGGTTGCTATGCAATTAACTCAGAGTGAGGGCTGGTCTGTTCGGAATTTTCTCTTCATGTCTGAACAACTTCTTGCTACTCGCTCAATTTCCACTCAACCCCACAAATTATACATCAAAACGTAGGTATTTTTGCTGGCTTTCAGAAAACGTCACTATCATTCTTGTGGGATTTACAGATTTTTGCAAATCTCCTCAGAGCAACACAAGGTCTGAAAACTCTCCATAGAAAGTCAATGGAGAGCTTGTTCAAAATCACCGCTGAATTTTTCTAATGAGAGGCATTTTCAAATCGTCATATCTCCTTAACGAAACAAAGCTGAGACATGACGCTTGTGCCAATATATCTTCAGACTCTCCTGATGCTCACAATTCAAGAGTATTTTCCTCACCTATTACCGTTTGGCCATGAATTACATTTGTTTGAGGATAGGAAATTTGTCTCTCGCTCAGATCTCTTCAGATTTCAAACTGTGGAAATGAGGCACTTTTTTTCTCTCGTCATATCTTTTCATTGATTTCAACAGAGCCCTGAAAATTTCCATGACTGTTCACCAAAGCCTGCTGTTTCTTACGGTGAAAGAATGATTTTGAGGCTCCATAGAGATCTAGAGTTACACAACGTTGTTTGAGGGCAAGTCAAGGCAGTTTTGCTTCGCTTCTTCTCAGTTGCAGTGTGTTACAAGTCATATAGCTTTAATAATTTATATTTTATCTCTGAATTATGCAGACCTGGAGATTTCCCCATCTCTTCTGAACAAAGCGGTGTCAGAATGAGCGTTCTAGCCCCTACGGTTAGGAAATTATGGCCATTTGTTCGAGGGGAATCCTGAATGTGAGAAATACACTGCAGAAAACTCATACCTCTCTGTGTCTGTGTGTGTAAGTGCTGATTACAGCAGGTGCAGCTAATTTAGCTGACCTAGATATACCAAGCCCAGACTCTAAACAGCCACTGCTCGCTTTAGGCTCTGTGTATGTGTATGTTTGTGTGTCTGTATCAATATTTCTCCCATGTTACATATTACTCCTCCATAATAGTATTTGTGCTAAATCAAAGTACTTCTACTACATCTTAGTACTTCTGCTCAATCATAGTATTTCTGCTAAATCATAGTATTTTTGAAAAATCATGGTATTTGTGCCAAATCATGGTTTTAGGGCAGAACCATAATATTTATTTTATGTTATGAGATTACTACTAAGTGGAGGAATGTCTGTTATGTTATAGTTTATGTGCTGAATATAGTATATCTGCCAAATCATAGTATTTATCCCAAATCATAGTATTTATGCCAAATTACAGTATTTCTGCTAAAAAGCAGAAATAGTACCTTTAACAGAAATTTCTGTGAAAAGATATTATTTATGTTAAAACATAGTATTTCTGCTAAATCATAGTATTTCTGCCAAATCATAGTATTTGTACTTATTCATAGTACTTGTGCCAAATCATAGTATTTGTACCCAATCATAGTATTTCTGCAATATGATCGTATTTGTGGCAAATCATGGTATCTTTTGCCAAATCATGGTATTTGTGCCCAGTTAAAATTTCTGTTATATTATAGTGTTACTACTAAGTCGTAGAATTTCTGTTATGTTATAGTATATCTGCTGATTATAGTATATGTGCCAAATAATAGTATTTATAGCAAATAATAGTATTACTGCCCAAACATAGTATTTCTTGTAGTATTTGTAGTAGTAGTTGTTGTAGTATTTGTGCAAAAACATAGAATTTCTGCAAAATCATAGTATACCAAATCATAGTATTCCAAATCATAGTATTACTGCAATTCCATAGTATTTGAGCGAAATCATAGTATTTGTGCAAAACATACTATGTCTGCAAAATCACATTATATCTGCTATGTTATAGTATTACTACTAAGGCATAGTATTTCTACCAAATCATAGTATTCCTTCAAAATCATAGTATCACTGCAATTTCATAGTATTTGAGCGAAATTGTAGTATTTGTACTAAATCATGGTACTTGTACCAAATCATAGTATTTTTTTGCAAATCATATTATTTGAACCAAAACATTGTATTTGTACAAAGTCATAGTATTTCTTCTAAATCATAGTATTTCACCCAAATCTCAGTAGTTGTGCTAAACCCAGTATTATTGCCAAATCGTAGTATTTGTATTGAAACATAGTATTTGTGCCAATAAGAGTATTTGTACTAAATCATAGTACTTGTGCCAAATCATAGTATTTCTGCCATATTGTGCTAGTTGTGCAAAAACATAGACTGTCTGCAAAATCATAGTATATCTGTTATGTTATAGTATTACTACTGAGTCACAGTATTTCTGCCAATTCGTAGTATTTGTACTAAATCATACTACTCGTGCCAAATCATAGTTTTACAGTATTTTACAGTATTTCTGCAAAAGCAGAACTAGTACCTTTAGCAGAAATTTCTGTCAAAAGATATTAGTTATGTTAAAACATAGTATTTCTGCTAAATCATAGTATTTGTGCCTATTCATAGTATTTGTACCCAATCATAGTATTTCTGCCATATCATCGTATTTGTGCCAAATCATGGTATATTTTTGCCAAATCATGGTATTTGTGCCAAATTAGAGTATTTGTGTCCAATTAAAATTTCTGTTATGTTATAGTATTACTACTACGCCATAGCATTTCTACCAAATCATAGCATTTCTTCAAAATCATAGTATTACTGCAATTTCATAGTATTTGAGCGAAATCGTAGTATTTGTGAAAAATATACTATGTCTGCAAAATCACAGTATATCTGTTATGTTATAGTATTACTACTAAGGCATAGTATTTCTGCCAATAAGAGTATTTGTATTAAATCATAGTAGTTGTGCCAAATCACAGTATTTCAGCCACATTGTGCTAGTTGTGCAAAACATAGACTGTCTGCAAAATCATAGTATATCTATTATGTCATAGTATTACTACTAAGTCGTAGACTTTCTGTTTTGTTATAGTATCTCTGCTGAATATAGTATATGTGCCAAATCATAGTATTTATAGCAAATCATATTATTTGTGCTAACACATAGTATACTGCCACATTATAGTATTTGTGTAAAACCAGAATGTCTGCAAAATCATCATATATCTGTTATGTTATAGTATTACTACTAATGCATAGTATTTCTAACAAATCATAGAATTCCTTCAAAATCATAGTATTACTGCAATTTCATAGTATTTGAGCGAAATCGTAGAATTTTTGCAAATCATATTATTTCAACCAAAACATTGTATTTGTACGAAGTCATAGTATTTCTTCTAAATCATTGTATTTCACCCAAATCTCAGTAGTTGTGCTAAAACCCAGTATTATTGCCAAATCATCGATTTGTACTAAATCATAGTACTTGTGCCAAATCATAGTATTTCTGCCATATTGTGCTAGTTGTGCAAAAAAAAATAGACTGTCTGCAAAATCATAGTATATCTATTATGTTATAGCATTACTACTAAGTCATAGACTTTCTGTTATGTTATAGTATATCTGCTGAATATAGTACATGTGCCAAATCATAGTATTTATAGCAAATCATAGTATTTGTGCTAAAACATAGTATACTGCCACATTATAGTATTTGTGTAAAACCAGAATGTCTGCAAAATCATCATATATCTGTGATGTTATAGTATTACTACTAATGCATAGTATTTCTGCAAAATCATAGTATTTTGCAGAAACCTTGTACTTCTGGTAAATAATAGTATTTGTGCCAAATCATAGTATTTGTGCCAAAACATTGTATTTGTACAAAGTCATAATATTTCTTCTAAATCATAGTATTTCAATCAAATCTCAGGAGTTGTGCTAAAACGCAGTATTATTGCCAAATCATAGTATTTGTACTCAAACATATCAGTTCAACTTATTTAACTCTTCTCAACAGCCCAACACCTCTTCTTCACCCCGTTTCAGCAGAATTGTGAGTGTTTTCACCCCTTTTCAGCACAAATCCCAGCTTTTTCAGGTGTTTTCAACAGAAATCTCTTTTTTAGCAGACATTCTGCTGATTCACCTGTTTTCAGTGCAACGTTCTACTTCTTTACCTCTTTTCAGTAGAAATTCTGCTGATTCACCTATTTTAAGCAGAATTATCAGCCTTTCACCTCTTATCAATACAAATCTCAGTATCTTCTGCTCATTTCAGAGGAAACCATTTCACCTCTTTTCAGTAGAAATTTGAACTTCTGTACCTCTTTGAAGAAGAATCTTTGCCTTTTCACCTCTTTTCAGCAAAAGTTTCTGTTTTTTCACTTGTTTTCAGCATAATTTTTCAGTTTCTTTACCGCCATACAATTTTTGCAGCTTTTCATCTTTTTCAGTCATTTTCAGCAGGCAACTTCAGCGTTAAGGCATCCACACAGCATTTTCGCAGGAAATGCAAATTTTTCTAGTTGTGTGGATGCTTTATGCATCCACACTATTGAGTTCCTGTTTCTCTTTATTCTTTATACTTTATTATTCTAGTTGCCACTTTTGTACGTTTTTGGCACTTAACTACTTTAACAATTTTCAGCCGATTTTCACCGTTCAAATTTTAAACTATTCTGCTATTTCTGCTAATGATGGCTATGACTTTTGGTATTTTATGCTATTATACTTTTTAAAATATTAAGCTTTTTTCCTTTAATTTGTCCCATTGAAATGAATGGGAAACTTCCACAATTCTGCTAAAACTTGCTTGTTTTTGAAACTTAACTACATTCTCATACTTTCGCCTAGAACAACCATTCAAATTTTAAAATGTTCACAAATTATTGGGCTATTCATGAATGATTCAGCTTTTTCATATCTGTTACCGTTTTCATCTTATCCTCTCTAAGTTTTGAGTTTCATTTTTGTGATTTTCACAAAATACATGCGTTGTTATGGTTGCTATGCACTTGGCTTCCAGTGTGCCACTGTAGGTTTCAGATCTTCTCTTCATGTCCGAACAACTTCTTGCTACTTGCTCAATTTTCACTCAACTTCCACAAATTATACATCAAAACGTAGGTATTTTTGCTGGCTTTCAGAAAATGTCACCATCATTGTTGTGAGATTTATAGAATTTTGGCAAATCTCCTCAGACCAACACAAAGTCGCAAAACTCTCCATAGAAAGTCAATGGAGAGTTTGTTCAAAATCATCGCTTGATTTCTGTAATGACAGGCATATTCGAATCGTCATATCTCCTTAACGAAGCGAAGTTAAAACATGAGGCTTGTCCCCGTATATCTTCAGACACTCCTGACGCTCACAATTCAAGAATTTTTTTCTCACCTATTACCGTTCTGAAATGAGTTAGACTTGTTTGAGGGTAGGAAATTCGTCCTTCGCTCAGATTTCTTCAGATTTCAAACTCTGGAAATGAACAACTTTTTCTCTCGTCATATCTTTTTTTGGATTTCCACAGAGACCTGAAAATTTCCATGACTGTTCACCAAAGCCTGCTGTCTCTTACGGTGAAAGAATGATATCGATACTCCAAATAGATTTAGAGTTAGAAAGCGTTGTTTGAGGGCAAGTCAAGGCAGTTTTCGCTTGCCTCTACTCAGTTATGGTGCATTACAAGTCAAATATCTTCAATAATTCATATTTTAATGATAAATTGTCAAGACTTGAAGATTCCCCCATCTCTTCTGAACAAAACGGTGTAAGAATGACCGTTCTAGCCCCTACGGTTAGGAAATTATGGCCATTTGTTTGAGAAGAATCCTCACTATGAGAAATTCACTGCAGAAATCCTGTCTCTGTGCTCTGTGTGTGTAAAAACGGCTGCACCTGTTTTGGCGGGAAAAAGTACACAGCCTCTCTGATTGGTGGATTCAAATTTAGCAGCTCCCAGGCTGCTTGATTGAGCTAGAAACTTGATTTTCTCTCCCTGTGTGTGTGTGTGTGTGTGTGTGTGTGTGTGTGTGTGTGAGACAGAGAGAGAGAGAGAGAGAGGGCGAGAGAGAGTTTTTATTGGAGCATCTTATTGTATGATTTAAATTCAATATATTTAGACTGGTTGACTGAATTTGATCCTGTGTGTGTCTCTCTGTGCATGTGTGTTTCCATATGTTTCCATATTTGTGATTGTGTGACTGTTATACTTTTTTTGCTGAGTTTTTTTTCATTTAACAAGTACATTTGAAGGACCCTTAGCATGTTCAGCAATTTTTCAACTGTCCATTTTGCTTTTCCAATTTTTCTGTTTAAGTTATTACTATTGTGCTGAATCATACTATTTCTGCTATTTTATAAGATTTGTGCTAAATATAGTATTTCTGCCCAATATAGTATTTCTGATTAATTATAGTTTTTCTACCAAATCATATTACAGTATTTTTGCTTTTTATAGGATTTGTGCTTAATATAGTATTTCTGCTTTTTATAGGATTTGTGCTTAATACAGTATTTCTGCTAAATGTAGTATTTATGCTTAATCACACTATTACTATATATTTCTGCCAGCTCCCCAGCCAATCATATCTGAGGTCTGCCGTTTCTTCTCTCGTCATATCTCAGTGACGGATGTATAAAGAGCAATGAAAATCGCAGTCAAAGTACACGAAAGTACGCTGATTCACCCAGTACAAGAATTATGCTTCTAGTCCACCTAGTTTTTGAGTTACACGACGTTTTGTAACTCCAAAAACGGCGCTCTTTGCCTCTCACTGCGATCTAATTCTGACTGCTCATCACCCTGTTTCCCAAGAGCCCACTGTCTTTCCCAGTGGCGCAGCTGGTAATGACACAGGTCTGCAACCCAAACGTCGTGGGTTCAACTCCACCTTGGACAATATGTTATTTGCCCTACAAATTACTACACTATCACAGACCACTAATTCATATTCATCATTTATTACAATTCTGAAAACTTTTACCAGCTTTTCTAATATGGATCTCAGATTCTTCTTAACACTCCATGGCACAAATACTCTTCCCTTTAGGCTCTGTGAATGTGTGTGTGTATCAATATTTCTCCCATTTTAAAGTATTACTCCTCCATAATTGTATTTCTGTTAAATCAAAGTACTTTTACTACATCTTAGTACTTCTGCTCAATCATAGTATTTCTGCTAAATCATAGTATTTTGCCAAATCATGGTTTTTGTGCCAAATCATCAGAATCGTGTTTATTGGCCAAGTATATGTGCAGACAAATACAAGGAATTTGGTTCCGTAGATGGTGGCTCTCGAGCACAGCAATGTAAATCACACACACACACACACACACACACGCACCACACACACACGTATCTATATATACATTACACATGCATACACATACATACACAAAGCTGTGTAAACCAACTATAAATAACTAATCTAAACGTATATACATAAAATACAGAAATGAAATGAGGGGAATGAATACTACAGAATGTACATAAGGTGCAGTTGCAGTCTGGCAGTGGGAGCAGTGTGACAGTTCAACTGTTTAGAAGGGAGATGGTGAGGGAAAGAAACTGTTCCTGTGTCGGGTGGTCCTGGTCTGCAGGCTTCTGTACCGTCTGCCAGAGGGCAGCAGATCAAAAAGTCTGTGTCCAGGGTGTGAGGGGTCTGTGATGATTTTCCTGCCCGTTTCCTGGTTCTTGAGAGGTACAGATCCTGGATGGAGGGCAGGGGCCGCCGATGATCCTTTCTGCTGTGTCTGTACAGTCCGCTGCAGTCTGCACCTGTCCTGTTTAGTGGCTGCACCATACCAGACTGTGATGGAGGAGCAGGAGCACAGGACAGACTCAATGACTGCAGTGTAGAACTGGATCAGCAGCTCCTGTGGAAGACTGTACTTCCCAGTTGTCTCAGGAAGTACATCCTCTGCTGGGTCTTTTTGAGGATGGAGGTGATGTTGGTCTCCCACTTCAGGTCCTGGGAGATGGTGGTACCCAGCAACTTGAAGATCTCCACAGTCGACACAGGGCTGTCTGATATGATGAGGGGGGCAGAGTTGAGGATGTCTCCTGAAGTCCACTGTCATCTCTACAGTTTTAAGAGTGTTCAGCTCCAGATTGTGCTGACTGCACCAGAGTACCAGCCGCTCAACTCATCATAACATTTGTGTTATGTTATAGTATTACTACTAAGTGGAGGAATTTCTAAAATGTTACAGTATATGTGCTGATTACAGTATTTCTGTATAATAGAATTTTGGCAAATCTCCTCACACCAACACAAAGTCTGAAAACTGCATAGAAAGTCAATGGAGAGCTTGTTCAAAATCACCACTGGATTTCTCTAATGAGAGGCATTTTCAAATCGTCATATCTCAACGCAGCAAAGTTAAGACATGAGGCTTGTGCCAATATATCTTCAGACACTCCTGACGCTCACAATTCAAGAATTTCTTTCTCACCTATTACCATTTGGCCATGAATTGGGTTTGTTTGAGGGTAGGAAATTCATCCCTCGCTCAGATTTCTTCAGATTTCAAACTCTGGAAATGAGGCACTTTTTCTCTCGTCATATCTTTTTGATGGATTTCCACAGAGACCTGAAAATTTCCATGACTGTTCACCAAAGCCTGCTGTCTCTTACGGTGAAAGAATGATATTGATACTCCAAATAGATTTAGAGTTAGAAAGCATTGTTTGAGGGCAAGTCAAGGCAGTTTTCGCTTTGCCTCTACTCAGTTATGGTGCATTACAAGTCAAATATCTTCAATAATTCATATTGTAATGATAAATTGTCAACACTTTAAGATCCCCCATCTCTTCTGAACAAAACGGTGTAAGAATGACTGTTCTAGCCCCTACAGTTAGGAAATTATAGCCATTTGTTTGAGGGGAATCCTCACTAGGAAAAATAGACAGCACAAATCCTGTCTCTGTGCTGCATGTGTAAAAAACAGGTGCACCTGTTTTGGCGGGAAAAAGTATACAGCCCTCTGATTGGTGGATTCAAATTCAGCAGCTCCCAGGCTATTTGGCTGCTGCTGCTGCTGTGTGTGTGTGTGTGTGTGTGTGAGAGAGAGAGAGAGAGAGAGGCGAGAGAGCGTTTTTATGGGAGCATCTTATTGTATGATTTAAATTCAATATATTTAGACTGGTTGACTGAATTTGATCCTGTGTCTCTCTGTGCTTGTGTGTTTCCATATGTGTCCATATTTTTGATTGTGTGACTGTTATACTTTTTTTTTGCTGATTTTTTTTTTCATTCAACAATTACATTTGAGGGAACCTTAGAATGTTCAGCATTTTTTCAGCTGTCCATTTTGCTTTTCCAATTTTTCTATTTCAGTTATTACTATTGTGCTAAGTCATAGCATTTCTGCTGCTTTTCAGCATTTGTGCTAAATACAGCATTTGTGCTAAATCATACTATTTCAGCCATTTTATAGTATTTGTGCTAAAACATAATATTTCTACCAAACACAGTATTTCTGGGTAATCATAGTATTTCTATGTATTCATGCCAGCTCCTCAGGGAGCCAATCCTCTGTGAGTACTGTAATTTTCAAATTGACATATCAAGTCATGCATGACTTCCCAACCAGCCCATCACATCTGAAGGCTGAGACATTCAAATTTCCATATTGGGGCTTTCATGGGTTGTAAGTCAACCACTCATCCATGTCATGTATCTCTACAAATTCATATTTTTACTTTAAACACACGACACTTGACAATCCCCCATCTCTTCTGAACAAAACAGTGTAAGAATGACTGTTCTAGACCCTACGGTTAGGAAATTATAGCCATTTCTTTGAGAGGAGTCCTCACTATGAAAAATAGACTGCACAAATCCTGTCTCTGTGTGTTGCGTGTGTAAAAACAGGTGCACCTGTTTTGGCGGGAAAAAGTACATAGCCTTTCTGATTGGTGGATTAAAATTAAGCAGCTCCAGGCTTTTTGACCTACCTAGAAACATACAGGAAACACTGTATGTACAGCCCCTATTTGTTCACTTGCTTCTGTTGTTGCTGCGTGTGTGTGTGTGTGTGTGTGTGTGTGTGTGTGTGATGAGAGAGAGAGAGAGAGAGAGAGAGCCTTTTATGGGTGTATCTTATTGTGTGCCTACTGGTGGTGGTCAGAGGGCCCGGTGGCGCCAGTGTCCAGTAGCCTCGCTTTCTGTCAGTGCGCCCCAGGGTGGCTGTGGCTAACGTAGTTTGCCATTCACCAGTGTGTGAATGGGTGAATGACTGGATATGTAAAGCGCTTTGGGGTCCTTAGGGACCATAAAAGCGCTTATATAAATACAGGCCATTTACCATGTCCATATTTGTAATTGTGCAAGTTATTACTATTATGCTAAATTATAGTATTTCTGCTACTTTTCGGTATTTGTGCTAAAATACAGTATTTCTGCTAAATCTTAGTATTATTGCTTAATCATATTATTTGAGCAAAATCATAGTATTTGAGCATATTCTTTCTATTTGTGCCATAGCATAGTATATTTGCTGAATTACACCATTTCTGCTATGTTGTAGTATTTGTCCTAAATCACAGTATTTGTGCAATGTTTAGGTATTTTTGTTTAAATAAAGTATCTATGTAATCTTGTACCATGGTTTCTAAAATCCTGTATTTCTGAAAAGTTATCATGTTTCTGCTAAGTTACAATATTTATTCTAATTTCTGCTACTAAGTTCTGCTATGTTATTGTATTTCTGCCAAGTATGTTTTCTTTACGTTATTGCAGTTCTGCTAAGTAATTACATTTTTGCTAAGTTCTTATGCTTCTGCAAAGTTATTACAATTTTTGCAAAGGTTTTACAATTTCTGCAACTTTTCAGCTTTTTCAGCTAGTTTCAGCTGACAGCTTCAGCTTTATAGCATCCACACTGCATTTTCGCAGGAAATGCAATTTTTTTAGTTGTGTGGATGCTGGAGGCATCCACACTATTGAGTTCCTGTTTCTCTTTATTCTTTATACTTTATTATTATTGTGTGGATGCTTTATGCATCCACACTATTGAGTTCCTGTTTCTCTTTATTCTTTATTATACTTTATTATTGTGTGGATGCTGGAGGCATCCACACTATTGAGTTCCTGTTTCTCTTTATTCTTTATACTTTATTATTATTATTATTATTATTATTATTCCAGTTGCTTCCAGACGCTTTTTTTTGGCACTTTTCTACTTCCACAATTTTCAGCCGATTTTCACCGTGCTCAAATTTTAAACTATTCTGCTATTTCTGCTAATGATTGCTATGACTTTTGGTATTTTTAACTCTTATACTTTTTAAAATATTACGTTTTTTTCCTTTAATTTGTCCCATTGAAATGAATGGGAAACTTCCGCAATTCTGCTAAAACTTACTCTTTTTTGAAACTTAACTACGTTCTCATACTTTCGCCTAGAACAACCATTCAAATTTTAAAATGTTCACAAATTATTGGGCTATTCATGAATGATTCAGCTTTTTCATATCTGTTACCGTTTTCATCGTATCCTCTCTAAGTTTTGAGTTTCATCTTTGTGATTTTTCACAAAATACATGCGTTGTTATGGTTGCTATGCAGTTGGTTCTAAGTGAGCCACTGTACCTTTGGCAATTTTTCTTCATGTCCGAACAACTTCTTGCTACTCGCTCAATTTTCACTTAACCCACACAAATTATACATCAAAACGTAGGTATTTTTGCTGGCTTTCAGAAAATGTTACTATCATTGTTGTGAGATTTATAGAATTTTGGCAAATCACCTCAGACCAACACAAAGTCAGAAAACTCTCCATAGAAAGTCAATGGAGAGCTTGTTCAAAATCATCGCTGATTTCTCTAATGAGAGGCATATTCGAATCGTCATATCTCCTTAACGGAAGCGAAGTTAAAACATGAGGCTTGTCCCTCAGATATCTTCAGACACCCTGATGCTCACAATTCAAGAATTTCTTTCTCACCTATTACCGTTCTGAAATGAGTTAGACTTGTTTGAGGGTAGGAAATTCGTCCTTTGCTCAGATTTCTTCAGATTTCAAACTCTGGAAATGAACCACTTTTTTTTCTCTTGTCATATCTTTTTAATGGATTTCCACAGAGACCTGAAAATTTCCATGATTGTTCACCAAAGCCTGCTGTCTCTTACGGTGAAAGAATGATATCGATACTCCAAATAGATTTAGAGTTAGAAAGCGTTGTTTGAGGGCAAGTCAAGGCAGATTTTGCTTGCCTCTACTCAGTTATGGTGCATTAGAAGTCAAATATCTTCAATAATTCATATTTTAATGATAAAGTGTCAACACTTTAAGATTCCCCATCTCTTCTGAACAAAACGGTGTAAGAATGACTGTTCTAGCCCCTACGGTTAGGAAATTATGGCCATTTGTTTGAGAGGAATCCTCACTATGAGAAATTCACTGCATAAATCCTGTCTCTGTGCTCTGTGTGTGTAAAACGGCTGCACCTGTTTTGGCGGGAAAAAAGTACACAGCCTCTCTGATTGGTGGATTCAAATTTAGCAGCTCCCAGGCTGCTTGACTGACCTAGAAACTTGATTTTTCTCCTGTGTGTGTGTGTGTGTGTGTGTGTGTGTGTGTGTGTGTGTGTGTGTGTGTGTGTGTGTGTGTGAGAGAGAGAGAGAGAGAGAGAGGCTTAGAGAGAGTTTTTATGGGAGCATCTTATTGTATGATTTAAATTCAATATATTTAGACTGGTTGACTGAATTTGATCCTCTGTGTGTCTCTCTGTGCATGTGTGTTTCCATATGTGTCCATATTTGTGATTGTGTCACTGTTATACTTTTTTTTGCTGATTTTTTTCATTTAACAATTACATTTGAGGGACCCTTAGCATGTTCAGGATTCTTTCAGCTGTCCATTTTGCTTTTCCAATTTTTCTATTTAAGTTATTACTATTTTGTTGAGTCATATCATTTCTGCTGCTTTTCAGTATTTGTGCTAAATACAGCATTTCTGCAAAATCATACTATGTCTGCTATTTTATGAGATTTGTGCTAAATACAGCATTTCTGCTAAATCATACTATTTCTGCTATTTCATAAGATTTGTACTAAATATAGTGTTTCTGCCAAATATAGTATTTCTGCTTAATTATAGTATTTCTGCCATTTTATAGTATTTGTGCTAAAACATAGTATTTCTACTAAATGTAGTATTTATGCTTAATCATACTATTTGTATATATTTCTGCCAGGACCCCAGGCAGCTAATCCTCTGTGAGGACTGATACATATAAAATTTACATATCAGGGCCTGCACGGCTTCCCAGCCAGCCAATCATATCTGAGGTCTGCCCTTTCTTCTCTCGTCATATCTCAGCGACAGATGTACAAAGAGCAATGCAAATCACAGTCAAAGTACACGAAAGTACGCTGATTCACCCAGTACAAGAATTATGCTTCTAGTCCACCTAGTTTTTGAGTTACACGACGTTTTGTAACTCCAAAAACTGTCTTTTTGCCTCTCACCGCAATCTAATTCTGACTGCTCATCACCCTGTTTTCCAGGCGCCGCTCTCTTTCCCAGTGGCGCAGTTGGTAATGACACAGGTCTGCAACCAAAAGGTCGTGGGTTCAATTACACCTTGGGCAACACATGTTTTTTTTCCCTACAAATTAATACACTATCACAGACCAGTAATTGATATTCATCATTTATTACAATTCTGCAAACTTTTATGATTTTAGCAGCTTTTCTAATATGGACCTCAGATTCTTGTTAACACTCCATGGCACAAATACTCTTCCCTTTAGGCTCTGTGTATGTGTGTGTGTATCAATATTTCTCCCATTTTAAAGTATTACTCCTCCATAATTGTATTTCTGTTAAATCAAAGTACTTTTACTACATCTTAGTACTTCTGCTCAATCATAGTATTTCTGCTAAATCATAGTATTTTGCCAAATTATGGTTTTTGTGCCAAATCATAACATTTGTTTTATGTTACAGTATTACTACTAAGTGGAGGAATTTCTGTCATGTTACAGTATATGTGCTGATTACAGTATTTCTGCTAAATCATAGGATTTCTACTATATTATATTTTTCTTTCTAAATATAGCATTTCTGCTATATAATTGTATTACTGCTATGTTATAATATTTGTGCTAAACCAGAGTATTTCTGCTGAAACATAGTATTTCTGCCGAATGATAGTATTTCTGTCAAATTACAGTATTTTTGCTAAAACATAGTATTTTTAAAAAAAATTTCAATATTAATAGTAAATTACAGTGTCTCTGGTAAATCGCAGCATTTCTGCTATGTTGTACTGTTTTTCTAAATCATAGTATTTCTGTAATGTTTAAGAATGTTTGCCTAAATATATTCTTTCTGTTATCTTATACTATTTCTCCTAAATTTTGTATTTTTGAGAAGTTATCGTGTTTCTGGTAAGTTACAATATTTCTGCTAAGTTCTGCTATGCTATTGTATTTCTGCCAAGTATTATGTTTCCTCTAAGATATTGCAGTTCTGCTAAGTTACTACATTTTAGCAAAGTTCCTTTTCTTCTGCAAAGTTTTTACAAATTCTGCAACTTTTCAGCTTTTTCTGCTTGTTTCAGCAGACAGCTTCAGCATTACAGCATCCACACTGCATTTTCGCAGGAAATGCAAATTTTTCTAGTTATTTTACTAGTTGCTTCCGACGCTTTTTTGGCACTTAACTACTTTAACAATTTTCAGCCGATTTTCACCGCTCAAATTTTAAACTATTCTGCTATTTCTGCTAATGATGGCTATGACTTTTGGTATTTTATGCTATTATACTTTTTAAAATATTAAGCTTTTTATGCTTTTTTTTGTCCCATTGAAATGAATGGAAAACTTCCACAATTCTGCTAAAACTTGCTTGTTTTTGAAACTTAACTACATTCTCATACTTTCGCCTAGAACAACCATTCAAACTTTAAAATGTTCACAAATTATTGGGCTATTCATGAATGATTCAGCTTTTTCATATCTGTTACCGTTTTCATCTTATCCCTCTTTAAGTTTTCAGTTTCATTTTGTGATTTTTCACAAAATACATGCGTTGTTATGGTTGCTATGCACTTGGCTTCCAGTGTGCCACTGTAGGTTCCATGTAGTCTTCTCTTCATGTCCGAACAACTTCTTGCTACTTGCTCAATTTTCACTCAACTTCCACAAATTATACATCAAAACGTAGGTATTTTTGCTGGCTTTCAGAAAATGTCACCATCATTGTTGTGAGATTTATAGAATTTTGGCAAATCTCCTCAGACCAACACAAAGTCGGAAAACTCTCCATAGAAAGTCAATGGAGAGTTTGTTCAAAATCATCGCTGATTTCTGTAATGACAGGCATATTCGAATCGTCATATCTCCTTAACGAAGCGAAGTTAAAACATGAGGCTTGTCCCCGATATCTTCAGACACTCCTGACGCTCACAATTCAAGAATTTTTTCTCACCTATTACCGTTCTGAAA
>NC_052947.1:32289910-32317410 GCF_013358895.1 Oreochromis aureus
AATATTTCTGGTAAGTTCTGCTATGCTATTGTATTTCTGCCAAGTATTATGTTTCCTCTAAGATATTGCAGTTCTGCTAAGTTACTACATTTAGCAACGTTCCTTTGCTTCTGCAAAGTTTTTACAATTTCTGCAACTTTTCAGCTTTTTCAGCTAGTTTCAGCTGACAGCTTCAGCTGCCCAGCATCCACACTGCATTTTCGCAGGAAATGCAAATTTTTCTAGTTATTGTGTGGATGCTTTAGGCATCCACACTATTGAGTTCCTGTTTCTCTTTATTCTTTATACTTTATTATTATTATTATTATTATTCTAGTTGCCACTTTTTTGTACTTTTTTTGGCACTTATCTACTTCCACAGATTTCAGCCGATTTTCACCGTTCAAATTTTAAACTATTCTGCTATTTCTGCTAATGATCGCTATGACTTTTGGTATTTTTTGCTATTATACTTTTTAAAATATTAAGCTTTTTATGCTTTTTTTTGTCCCATTGAAATGAATGGAAAACTTCCACAATTCTGCTAAAACTTGCTTGTTTTTGAAACTTAACTACTTTGTCCTACTTTCACCTAGAACAACCATTCAAACTTTAAAATGTTCTCAAATTATTGGGCTATTTATGAATGATTCAGCTTTTTCATATCTGTTACCATTTTCTTCTTATCCCTGTTTAAGTTTTCAGTTTCATTTTTGTGATTTTTCACAAAATACATGCGTTGTTATGGTTGCTATGCAGTTGGTTCTAAGTGAGCCACTGTACCTTTGGCAATTTTCTCTTCATGTCCGAACAACTTCTTGCTACTTACTCAATTTCCACTCAACTTCCACAAATTATACATCAAAACGTAGGTATTTTTGCTGGCTTTCAGAAAATGTCACTATCATTGTTGTGGGATTTATAGAATTTTGGCAAATCTCCTCAGACCAACACAAAGTCTCAAAATCCCCATAGAAAGTCAATGGAGTTCGTTTAAAATCACCGCTGATTTCTGTAATGAGAGGCATTTTCGAATCGTCATATCTCCCCAACGAAGCGAAGTTAAGACATGAGGCTTGTGCCAATATATCTTCAGACACTCCTGATGCTCACAATTCAAGAATTGTTTTCTCATCTATTACCATTTGGCCATGAATTGGGTTTGTTTGAGGGTAGGAAATTCGTCCCTCGCTCAGATTTCTTCAGATTTCAAACTCTGGAAATGAGACTTTTTTTCTCTCGTCATATCTTTTTGATAGATTTCCACAGAGACCTGAAAATTTCCATGACTGTTCACCAAAGCCTGCTGTCTCTTAGGGTGAAAGAATGATATCGATACTCCAAATAGATTTAGAGTTAGAAAGCGTTGTTTGAGGGCAAGTCAAGGCAGATTTTGCTTGCCTCTACTCAGTTATGGTGCATTAGAAGTCAAATATCGTCAATAATTCATATTTTAATGATAAATTGTCAACACTTTAAGATTCCCCATCTCTTCTGAACAAAACGGTGTAAGAATGACTGTTCTAGCCCCTACGGTTAGGAAATTATGGCCATTTGTTTGAGAGGAATCCTCACTATGAGAAATTCACTGCAGAAATCCTGTCTCTGTGCTCTGTGTGTGTAAAACGGCTGCACCTGTTTTGGCGGGAAAAAGTACACAGCCTCTCTGATTGGTGGATTCAAATTTAGCAGCTCCCAGGCTGCTTGACTGACCTAGAAACTTGATTTTCTCCTGTGTGTGTGTGTGTGTGTGTGTGTGTGTGTGTGTGTGTGTGTGAGAGAGAGAGAGAGAGAGAGAGAGAGGGCGAGAGAGAGTTTTATGGGAGCATCTTATTGTATGATTTAAATTCAATATATTTAGACTGGTTGCCTGAATTTGATCCTGTGTGTGTCTCTCTGTGCTTGTGTGTTTCCATATGTGTCCATATTTGTGATTGTGAGACTGTTATACTTTTTTTTTTTGCTGATTCTTTTTCATTTAACAATTACATTTGAGTGACCCTTAGAATGTTCAGCATTTTTCAGCTGTTCATTTTGCTTTTCCAATTTTTCTATTTAAGTTATTACTATTGTGCTAATTCATAACATTTGTGCTGCTTTTCAGTATTTGTGCTAAATACAGCATTTGTGCTAAATCATACTATGTCTGCTATTTTATAGGATTTGTACTTAATATAATATTTCTGCTTAATTATAGTATTTCTGCCATTTTATAGTATTTGTGCTAATACATAGTATTTCTACTAAATGCAGTATTTCTGGGTAATCATTGTATTTCTATATATTTCTGCCAGGTCCCCAGGGAGTCAGTCCTAATATTCAAATTTACATATCAGGACCTGGACGGCTTCCCAGCCAGCCAATCATATCTGAGTCCTGGCACATTCAAATTTGCATATTGGGACCTTCATGGCTTCTCAGCCAGCCAATCATATCTGAGTCCTGGCACATTTAAATTTGCATATTGGGGCATTCATGGCTTCCCAGCCAGCCAATCATATCTGAGTCCTGGCACATTCAAATTTGCATATTGTTGCCTTCATGGCTTCCCAGCCAGCCAATCATATCTGAGTCCTGGCACATTCAAATTTGCATATTGGGACCTTCATGGCTTCTCAGCCAGCCAATCATATCTGAGTCCTGGCACATTCAAATTTGCATATTGTTGCCTTCATGGCTTCCCAGCCAGCCAATCATATCTGAGTCCTGGCACATTCAAATTTACATATTGGGACCTTCATGGCTTCCCAGCCAGCCAATCATATCTGAGTCCTGGCACATTTAAATTTGCATATTGGGACCTTCGTGGCTTCTAAGCCCACCAATCATCTATGTCATATATCTCTAATATTTCATATTTTTATTTTAAATGGTCAGCATTTCAAGATTCCCTATGTCTTCTGAATAAAATGGTCTAAGAATGACTGTTTTAGCCCCTACGGTTAGAAATTTATGGCTGTTTGTTTGAGGGGAATTCTCACTATGAGAAATAGACTGCAAAAATCCTCCTCTCTCTCTGTGCTGCATGTGTAAAAGCCTGCACTTAGTGAACCAGTTTTGGCGGGAAAAAGCACACAGCCTCTCTGATTGGTGGATTCAAATTGAGAAGCTCACAGCTGTTTGACTGACCTAGAAACATGCTGTTAACAGCCCCTGTTCACTTGCTGATGCTGTCTGTCTGTCTGTCTGTCTGTCATTTAAATTCAATATATTTAGACTGGTTGACTGAATTTGGTCCTGTGTGTGTCTCTCTGTGCATGTGTGTTTCCATATGTTTCCATATTTGTGATTGTGTGACTGTTATACTTTTTTTGCTGATTTTTTTTTCATTTCACAATTACATTTGAGGGACCCTTAGCATGTTCAGGATTTTTTCAGCTGTCCATTTTGCTTTTCCAATTTTTCTATTTAAGTTATTACTATTGTGCTAAGTCATAGCATTTCTGCTGCTTTTCAGTATTTGTGCTAAATACAGCATTTCTGCTAAATCATACTATTTCTGCTATTTCATAAGATTTGTGCTAAATATAGTGGTTCTGCTAAAAAGTAGTATTTCTGCCAAATATAGTATTTTTGATTAATTATAGTTTTTCTACCAAATCATAGTACAGTTTTACTGCTTTTTATATGGCTTCTAAGACAACCAATCATATCTGAGGCCTGGCACATTCAGATTTGCATATTGGGACCTTCATGGCTTCTAAGCCAACCAATTCTCTATGTCATATATCTCTAATATTTCATATTTTTATTTTCAGTGGTCAGCATTTCAAGATTCCCCTATGTCTTCTGAATAAAATGGTCCAAGAATGACTGTTTTAGCCCCTACGGTTAGAAATTCATCGCTGTTTGTTTGAGGGGAATTCTCACTATGAGAAATAGACTGCAAAAATCCTGTCTCTCTCTGTGCTGCATGTGTAAAAGCCTGCACTTGGTGCACCAGTTTTGGCGGGAAAAAGCACACAGCCTCTCTGATTGGTGGATTCAAATTTAGCAGCTCCCAGGCTTGCAAGACTGACCTAGAAACATGCTGCTAACAGCCCCTGTTCACTTTCTGCTGCTGCTGCTGCTGCTGTGTGTGTGTGTGTGTGTGTGTGTGTGTGTGTGTGTGCGTGTGTGTGTGTGTGTGTGTGTGTGTGTGTGTGTGCGTGTGTGTGTGTGTGTGTGTGTGTGAGAGAGAGCGAGAGAGAGAGAGAGAGAGATGCACAGAAAGACCCTTTTTAGGGTAGCATCTCATTGTTGGATAAAAATGTAATATATTCAGACTGGTTGACTGGCATAGACCCTGCCTGTGTGTCTCTCTCTGTACATTTGTGTATCTATATTTGATTTCTTATGTATCTGTTGACTGTTCTTATTTGTTTTTCTTCTAAATGTATTTTTGTTTTATTTTTTTCACAGGTGAATAACAAATAGTTTTCAGCGAACTTAACCATGTTCCTTTTATTCAGCTTGTCATTTTACCTTTCCAATATTTTCACTTAAGTTATTACTATTCTGCTCAATCATAGTATCTCTTCTAAATCATTGTTATTAAGCTATATTGTAGGATTTCTGCTAAATCATAGTATTTCCACTATATTATATTTTTCTTTCTAAATATAGCATTTCTGCTATAGAATAGTATTTCTGCTATGTTATAATATTTGTGCTAAACTGGAGTATTTTTGTTAAAACATAGTATTCATATAAAATTAAAATATTCATAGTATATTACAGTGTCTCTGGTAAATCACAGCATTTCTGCTATGTTGTACTGTTTTTCTAAATCATAGTATTTCTGTAATGTTTAATGTTTGGCTAAATATATTCTTTCTGTTATCTTATACAATTTCTCCTAAATTCTTGTATTTTTGACAAGTTATCGTGTTTCTGGTAAGTTACAATATTTCTGCTAAGTTCTGCTATGCTATTGTATTTCTGCCAAGTATTATGTTTCCTCTAAGATATTGCAGTTCTGCTAAGTCACTACATTTTAGCAAAGTTCCTTTGCTTCTGCAAAGTTTTTACAATTTCTGCAACTTTTCAGCTTTTTCAGCTAGTTTCAGCAGACAGCTTCAGCTTTAAAGCATCCACACTGCATTTTCGCAGGAAATGCAAATTTTTCTAGTTATTATTATTATTATTCCAGTTGCTTCCGACGCTTTTTTTGGCACTTTTCTACTTCCACAATTTTCAGCCGATTTTCACCGCTCAAATTTTAAACTATTCTGCTATTTCTGCTAATGATTGCTATGACTTTTGGTATTTTTAACTCTTATACTTTTTAAAATATTACGTTTTTTTTCCTTTAATTTGTCCCATTGAAATGAATGGGAAACTTCCATAATTCTGCTAAAACTTACTCTTTTTGAAACTTAACTACGTTCTCATACTTTCGCCTAGAACAACCATTCAAATTTTAAAATGTTCACAAATTATTGGGCTATTCATGAATGATTCAGCTTTTTTTCATATCTGTTACCGTTTTCATCGTATCCTCTCTAAGTTTTGAGTTTCATCTTTGTGATTTTTCACAAAATACATGCGTTGTTATGGTTGCTATGCAGTTGGTTCTAAGTGAGCCACTGTACCTTTGGCAATTTTCTCTTCATGTCCGAACAACTTCTTGCTACTCGCTCAATTTTCACTTAACCCACACAAATTATACATCAAAACGTAGGTATTTTTGCTGGCTTTCAGAAAATGTTACTATCATTGTTGTGAGATTTATAGAATTTTGGCAAATCACCTCAGACCAACACAAAGTCAGAAAACTCTCCATAGAAAGTCAATGGAGAGCTTGTTCAAAATCATCGCTTGATTTCTCTAATGAGAGGCATATTCGAATCGTCATATCTCCTTAACTAAGCGAAGTTAAAACATGAGGCTTGTCCCCGTATATCTTCAGACACCCTGATGCTCACAATTCAAGAATTTCTTTCTCACCTATTACCGTTCTGAAATGAGTTAGACTTGTTTGAGGGTAGGAAATTCGTCCTTTGCTCAGATTTCTTCAGATTTCAAACTCTGAAATGAACCACTTTTTCTCTTGTCATATCTTTTTAATGGATTTCCACAGAGACCTGAAAATTTCCATGATTGTTCACCAAAGCCTGCTGTCTCTTACGGTGAAAGAATGATATCGATACTCCAAATAGATTTAGAGTTAGAAAGCGTTGTTTGAGGGCAAGTCAAGGCAGATTTTGCTTGCCTCTACTCAGTTATGGTGCATTAGAAGTCAAATATCTTCAATAATTCATATTTTAATGATAAAGTGTCAACACTTTAAGATTCCCCATCTCTTCTGAACAAAACGGTGTAAGAATGACTGTTCTAGCCCCACGGTTAGGAAATTATGGCCATTTGTTTGAGAGGAATCCTCACTATGAGAAATTCACTGCAGAAATCCTGTCTCTGTGCTCTGTGTGTGTAAAACGGCTGCACCTGTTTTGGCGGGAAAAAGTACACAGCCTCTCTGATTGGTGGATTCAAATTTAGCAGCTCCCAGGCTGCTTGACTGACCTAGAAACTTGATTTTCTCTCTGTGTGTGTGTGTGTGTGTGTGTGTGTGTGTGTGTGTGTGTGTGTGTGTGTGAGACAGAGAGAGAGAGAGAGAGGCGAGAGAGAGTTTTTATGGGAGCATCTTATTGTATGATTTAAATTCAATATATTTAGACTGGTTGACTGAATTTGATCCTCTGTGTGTCTCTCTGTGCATGTGTGTTTCCATATGTGTCCATATTTGTGATTGTGTCACTGTTATACTTTTTTTGCTGATTTTTTCATTTAACAATTACATTTGAGGGACCCTTAGCATGTTCAGGATTCTTTCAGCTGTCCATTTTGCTTTTCCACTTTTTCTATTTAAGTTATTACTATTGTGTTGAGTCATATCATTTCTGCTGCTTTTCAGTATTTGTGCTAAATACAGCATTTCTGCAAAATCATACTATGTCTGCTATTTTATGAGATTTGTGCTAAATACAGCATTTCTGCTAAATCATACTATTTCTGCTATTTCATAAGATTTGTACTAAATATAGTGTTTCTGCCAAATATAGTATTTCTGCTTAATTATAGTATTTCTGCCATTTTATAGTATTTGTGCTAAAACATAGTATTTCTACTAAATGTAGTATTTATGCTTAATCATACTATTTGTATATATTTCTGCCAGGACCCCAGGCAGCTAATCCTCTGTGAGGACTGATACATATAAAATTTACATATCAGGGCCTGCACGGCTTCCCAGCCAGCCAATCATATCTGAGGTCTGCCCTTTCTTCTCTCGTCATATCTCAGCGACAGATGTACAAAGAGCAATGCAAATCACAGTCAAAGTACACGAAAGCACGCTGATTCACCCAGTACAAGAATTATGCTTCTAGTGCACCTAGTTTTTGAGTTACACGACGCTTTGTAACTCCAAAAACTGTCTTTTTCGCCCTCACCGCAATCTAATTCTGACTGCTCATCACCCTGTTTTCCAGGCGCCGCTCTCTTTCCCAGTGGCACAGTTGGTAATGACACAGGTCTGCAACCAAAAGGTCGTGGGTTCAATTACACCTTGGGCAACATGTTTTTTTTTCCTACAAATTAATACACTATCACAGACCAGTAATTGATATTCATCATTTATTACAATTCTGCAAACTTTTATGATTTTAGCAGCTTTTCTAATATGGACCTCAGATTCTTGTTAACACTCCATGGCACAAATACTCTTCCCTTTAGGCTCTGTGTATGTGTGTGTGTATCAATATTTCTCCCATTTTAAAGTATTACTCCTCCATAATTGTATTTCTGTTAAATCAAAGTACTTTTACTACATCTTAGTACTTCTGCTCAATCATAGTATTTCTGCTAAATCATAGTATTTTGCCAAATTATGGTTTTTGTGCCAAATCATAACATTTGTTTTATGTTACAGTATTACTACTAAGTGGAGGAATTTCTGTCATGTTACAGTATATGTGCTGATTACAGTATTTCTGCTAAATCATAGGATTTCTACTATATTATATTTTTTCTTTCTAAATATAGCATTTCTGCTATATAATTGTATTACTGCTATGTTATAATATTTGTGCTAAACCAGAGTATTTCTGCTGAAACATAGTATTTCTGCCGAATGATAGTATTTCTGTCAAATTACAGTATTTTTGCTAAAACATAGTATTTTTTAAAAAAAAATTTCAATATTAATAGTAAATTACAGTGTCTCTGGTAAATCGCAGCATTTCTACTATGTTGTACTGTTTTTCTAAATCATAGTATTTCTGTAATGTTTAAGAATGTTTGCCTAAATATATTCTTTTTCTGTTATCTTATACTATTTCTCCTAAATTCTTGTATTTTTGAGAAGTTATCGTGTTTCTGGTAAGTTACAATATTTCTGCTAAGTTCTGCTATGCTATTGTATTTCTGCCAAGTATTATGTTTCCTCTAAGATATTGCAGTTCTGCTAAGTTACTACATTTTAGCAAAGTTCCTTTTCTTCTGCAAAGTTTTTACAAATTCTGCAACTTTTCAGCTTTTTCTGCTTGTTTCAGCAGACAGCTTCAGCATTACAGCATCCACACTGCATTTTCGCAGGAAATGCAAATTGTGTGGATGCTTTATGCATCCACACTATTGAGTTCCTGTTTCTCTTTATTCTTTATACTTTATTATTATTCTAGTTATTATTCCAGTTGCTTCCGTACGTTTTTTGGCACTTTTCTACTTCCACAATTTTCAGCCGATTTTCACCGTTCAAATTTTAAACTATTCTGCTATTTCTGCTAATGATTGCTATGACTTTTGTATTTTTAACTCTTATACTTTTTAAAATATTACGTTTTTTTCCTTTAATTTGTCCCATTGAAATGAATGGGAAACTTCCATAATTCTGCTAAAACTTACTCTTTTTTGAAACTTAACTACGTTCTCATACTTTCGCCTAGAACAACCATTCAAATTTTAAAATGTTCACAAATTATTGGGCTATTCATGAATGATTCAGCTTTTTCATATCTGTTACCGTTTTCATCGTATCCTCTCTAAGTTTTGAGTTTCATCTTTGTGATTTTTCACAAAATACATGCGTTGTTATGGTTGCTATGCAGTTGGTTCTAAGTGAGCCACTGTACCTTTGGCAATTTCTCTTCATGTCCGAACAACTTCTTGCTACTCGCTCAATTTTCACTTAACCCACACAAATTATACATCAAAACGTAGGTATTTTTGCTGGCTTTCAGAAAATGTTACTATCATTGTTGTGAGATTTATAGAATTTTGGCAAATCACCTCAGACCAACACAAAGTCAGAAAACTCTCCATAGAAAGTCAATGGAGAGCTTGTTCAAAATCATCGCTGATTTCTCTAATGAGAGGCATATTCGAATCGTCATATCTCCTTAACGAAGCGAAGTTAAAACATGAGGCTTGTCCCCGTATATCTTCAGACACTCCTGATGCTCACAATTCAAGAATTTCTTTCTCACCTATTACCGTTCTGAAATGAGTTAGACTTGTTTGAGGGTAGGAAATTGTCCTTTGCTCAGATTTCTTCAGATTTCAAACTCTGGAAATGAACCACTTTTTTTCTCTTGTCATATCTTTTTAATGGATTTCCACAGAGACCTGAAAATTTCCATGATTGTTCACCAAAGCCTGCTGTCTCTTACGGTGAAAGAATGATATCGATACTCCAAATAGATTTAGAGTTAGAAAGCGTTGTTTGAGGGCAAGTCAAGGCAGATTTTGCTTGCCTCTACTCAGTTATGGTGCATTAGAAGTCAAATATCTTCAATAATTCATATTTTAATGATAAAGTGTCAACACTTTAAGATTCCCCATCTCTTCTGAACAAAACGGTGTAAGAATGACTGTTCTAGCCCCTACGGTTAGGAAATTATGGCCATTTGTTTGAGAGGAATCCTCACTATGAGAAATTCACTGCAGAAATCCTGTCTCTGTGCTCTGTGTGTGTAAAAACGGCTGCACCTGTTTTGGCGGGAAAAAGTACACAGCCTCTCTGATTGGTGGATTCAAATTTAGCAGCTCCCAGGCTGCTTGACTGACCTAGAAACTTGATTTTCTCTCCCTGTGTGTGTGTGTGTGTGTGTGTGTGTGTGTGTGTGTGTGTGTGTGTGTGAGACAGAGAGAGAGAGAGAGAGAGGGCGAGAGAGAGTTTTTATGGGAGCATCTTATTGTATGATTTAAATTCAATATATTTAGACTGGTTGACTGAATTTGATCCTCTGTGTGTCTCTCTGTGCATGTGTGTTTCCATATGTGTCCATATTTGTGATTGTGTCACTGTTATACTTTTTTTTGCTGATTTTTTTCATTTAACAATTACATTTGAGGGACCCTTAGCATGTTCAGGATTCTTTCAGCTGTCCATTTTGCTTTTCCAATTTTTCTATTTAAGTTATTACTATTGTGTTGAGTCATATCATTTCTGCTGCTTTTCAGTATTTGTGCTAAATACAGCATTTCTGCAAAATCATACTATGTCTGCTATTTTATGAGATTTGTGCTAAATACAGCATTTCTGCTAAATCATACTATTTCTGCTATTTCATAAGATTTGTACTAAATATAGTGTTTCTGCCAAATATAGTATTTCTGCTTAATTATAGTATTTCTGCCATTTTATAGTATTTGTGCTAAAACATAGTATTTCTACTAAATGTAGTATTTATGCTTAATCATACTATTTGTATATATTTCTGCCAGGACCCCAGGCAGCTAATCCTCTGTGAGGACTGATACATATAAAATTTACATATCAGGACCTGCACGGCTTCCCAGCCAGCCAATCATATCTGAGGTCTGCCCTTTCTTCTCTCGTCATATCTCAGCGACAGATGTACAAAGAGCAATGCAAATCACAGTCAAAGTACACGAAAGTACGCTGATTCACCCAGTACAAGAATTATGCTTCTAGTGCACCTAGTTTTTGAGTTACACGACGTTTTGTAACTCCAAAAAACTGTCTTTTTCGCCTCTCACCGCAATCTAATTCTGACTGCTCATCACCCTGTTTTCCAGGCGCTCGCTCTCTTTCCCAGTGGCGCAGTTGGTAATGACACAGGTCTGCAACCAAAAGGTCGTGGGTTCAATTACACCTTGGGCAACATGTTTTTTTTCCCTACAAATTAATACACTATCACAGACCAGTAATTGATATTCATCATTTATTACAATTCTGCAAACTTTTATGATTTTAGCAGCTTTTCTAATATGGACCTCAGATTCTTGTTAACACTCCATGGCACAAATACTCTTCCCTTTAGGCTCTGTGTATGTGTGTGTGTATCAATATTTCTCCCAATTTAAAGTATTACTCCTCCATAATTGTATTTCTGTTAAATCAAAGTACTTTTACTACATCTTAGTACTTCTGCTCAATCATAGTATTTCTGCTAAATCATAGTATTTTGCCAAATTATGGTTTTTGTGCCAAATCATAACATTTGTTTTATGTTACAGTATTACTACTAAGTGGAGGAATTTCTGTCATGTTACAGTATATGTGCTGATTACAGTATTTCTGCTAAATCATAGGATTTCTACTATATTATATTTTTCTTTCTAAATATAGCATTTCTGCTATATAATTGTATTACTGCTATGTTATAATATTTGTGCTAAACCAGAGTATTTCTGCTGAAACATAGTATTTCTGCCGAATGATAGTATTTCTGTCAAATTACAGTATTTTTGCTAAAACATAGTATTTTTAAAAAAAAAATTTCAATATTAATAGTAAATTACAGTGTCTCTGGTAAATCGCAGCATTTCTGCTATGTTGTACTGTTTTTCTAAATCATAGTATTTCTGTAATGTTTAAGAATGTTTGCCTAAATATATTCTTTCTGTTATCTTATACTATTTCTCCTAAATTCTTGTATTTTTGAGAAGTTATCGTGTTTCTGGTAAGTTACAATATTTCTGCTAAGTTCTGCTATGCTATTGTATTTCTGCCAAGTATTATGTTTCCTCTAAGATATTGCAGTTCTGCTAAGTTACTACATTTTAGCAAAGTTCCTTTTCTTCTGCAAAGTTTTTACAAATTCTGCAACTTTTCAGCTTTTTCTGCTTGTTTCAGCAGACAGCTTCAGCATTACAGCATCCACACTGCATTTTCGCAGGAAATGCAAATTTTCTAGTTCTTCTTTATTCTTTTTTTCTTTTTCAAGTTGCTTCCGTGACGTTTTTGGACTTTATCTACTCCCTCAGTTTTCAGCCGATTTTCTCCGTTCAAACTCTATACTGTTCTGCTCTTTCTGGAGATGGGTGCTATGACTTTTGGTGTTTATTACTGTTATACTTTTTAAAATATTACACTTTTTTCCTTTAATTTGTCCCATTGAAATGAATGGAAAACTTCCACAATTCTGCTAAAACTTGCTTGTTTTTGAAACTTAACTACTTTGTCATACTTTCACCTAGAAACTCCATTCAAACTTTAAAATGTTCTCAGATTATTGGGCTATTCCTGTGTGATTCAGCTGTTTCAGATCTTCTACTGTTTTAATTTTATGCAACTTTAAGTTTTCAGTTGCAAAATTGTGATTTTTCAGAAAATACATGCGTTGCTATGGTTGCTATGCAATTAACTCAGAGTGAGGGCTGGTCTGTTCGGAATTTTCTCTTCATGTCTGAACAACTTCTTGCTACTCGCTCAATTTCCACTCAACCCCACAAATTATACATCAAAACGTAGGTATTTTTGCTGGCTTTCAGAAAACGTCACTATCATTCTTGTGGGATTTACAGATTTTTGCAAATCTCCTCAGAGCAACACAAGGTCTGAAAACTCTCCATAGAAAGTCAATGGAGAGCTTGTTCAAAATCACCGCTGAATTTTTCTAATGAGAGGCATTTTCAAATCGTCATATCTCCTTAACGAAACAAAGCTGAGACATGACGCTTGTGCCAATATATCTTCAGACTCTCCTGATGCTCACAATTCAAGAGTATTTTCCTCACCTATTACCGTTTGGCCATGAATTACATTTGTTTGAGGATAGGAAATTTGTCTCTCGCTCAGATCTCTTCAGATTTCAAACTGTGGAAATGAGGCACTTTTTCTCTCGTCATATCTTTTTCATTGATTTCAACAGAGCCCTGAAAATTTCCATGACTGTTCACCAAAGCCTGCTGTTTCTTACGGTGAAAGAATGATTTTGAGGCTCCATAGAGATCTAGAGTTACACAACGTTGTTTGAGGGCAAGTCAAGGCAGTTTTGCTTCGCTTCTTCTCAGTTGCAGTGTGTTACAAGTCATATAGCTTTAATAATTTATATTTTATCTCTGAATTATGCAGACCTGGAGATTTCCCCATCTCTTCTGAACAAAACGGTGTCAGAATGAGCGTTCTAGCCCCTACGGTTAGGAAATTATGGCCATTTGTTCGAGGGGAATCCTGAATGTGAGAAATACACTGCAGAAAACTCATACCTCTCTCTGTGTCTGTGTGTGTAAGTGCTGATTACAGCAGGTGCAGCTAATTTAGCTGACCTAGATATACCAAGCCCAGACTCTAAACAGCCACTGCTCGCTTTAGGCTCTGTGTGTGTATGTTTGTGTGTCTGTATCAATATTTCTCCCATGTTACATATTACTCCTCCATAATAGTATTTGTGCTAAATCAAAGTACTTCTACTACATCTTAGTACTTCTGCTCAATCATAGTATTTCTGCTAAATCATAGTATTTTTGAAAAATCATGGTATTTGTGCCAAATCATGGTTTTAGGGCAGAACCATAATATTTATTTTATGTTATGAGATTACTACTAAGTGGAGGAATGTCTGTTATGTTATAGTTTATGTGCTGAATATAGTATATCTGCCAAATCATAGTATTTATCCCAAATCATAGTATTTATGCCAAATTACAGTATTTCTGCTAAAAAGCAGAAATAGTACCTTTAGCAGAAATTTCTGTGAAAAGATATTATTTATGTTAAAACATAGTATTTCTGCTAAATCATAGTATTTCTGCCAAATCATAGTATTTGTACTTATTCATAGTACTTGTGCCAAATCATAGTATTTGTACCCAATCATAGTATTTCTGCAATATGATCGTATTTGTGGCAAATCATGGTATCTTTTTGCCAAATCATGGTATTTGTGCCCAGTTAAAATTTCTGTTATATTATAGTGTTACTACTAAGTCGTAGAATTTCTGTTATGTTATAGTATATCTGCTGATTATAGTATATGTGCCAAATAATAGTATTTATAGCAAATAATAGTATTACTGCCCAAACATAGTATTTCTTGTAGTATTTGTAGTAGTAGTTGTTGTAGTATTTGTGCAAAAACATAGAATTTCTGCAAAATCATAGTATACCAAATCATAGTATTCCAAATCATAGTATTACTGCAATTCCATAGTATTTGAGCGAAATCATAGTATTTGTGCAAAAACATACTATGTCTGCAAAATCACATTATATCTGCTATGTTATAGTATTACTACTAAGGCATAGTATTTCTACCAAATCATAGTATTCCTTCAAAATCATAGTATCACTGCAATTTCATAGTATTTGAGCGAAATTGTAGTATTTGTACTAAATCATGGTACTTGTACCAAATCATAGTATTTTTTGCAAATCATATTATTTGAACCAAAACATTGTATTTGTACAAAGTCATAGTATTTCTTCTAAATCATAGTATTTCACCCAAATCTCAGTAGTTGTGCTAAAACCCAGTATTATTGCCAAATCGTAGTATTTGTATTGAAACATAGTATTTGTGCCAATAAGAGTATTTGTACTAAATCATAGTACTTGTGCCAAATCATAGTATTTCTGCCATATTGTGCTAGTTGTGCAAAAACATAGACTGTCTGCAAAATCATAGTATATCTGTTATGTTATAGTATTACTACTGAGTCACAGTATTTCTGCCAATTCAGTAGTATTTGTACTAAATCATACTACTCGTGCCAAATCATAGTTTTTACAGTATTTTACAGTATTTCTGCTAAAAGCAGAACTAGTACCTTTAGCAGAAATTTCTGTCAAAAGATATTAGTTATGTTAAAACATAGTATTTCTGCTAAATCATAGTATTTGTGCCTATTCATAGTATTTGTACCCAATCATAGTATTTCTGCCATATCATCGTATTTGTGCCAAATCATGGTATATTTTTGCCAAATCATGGTATTTGTGCCAAATTAGAGTATTTGTGTCCAATTAAAATTTCTGTTATGTTATAGTATTACTACTACGCCATAGCATTTCTACCAAATCATAGCATTTCTTCAAAATCATAGTATTACTGCAATTTCATAGTATTTGAGCGAAATCGTAGTATTTGTGAAAAAATATACTATGTCTGCAAAATCACAGTATATCTGTTATGTTATAGTATTACTACTAAGGCATAGTATTTCTGCCAATAAGAGTATTTGTATTAAATCATAGTAGTTGTGCCAAATCACAGTATTTCAGCCACATTGTGCTAGTTGTGCAAAAACATAGACTGTCTGCAAAATCATAGTATATCTATTATGTCATAGTATTACTACTAAGTCGTAGACTTTCTGTTTTGTTATAGTATCTCTGCTGAATATAGTATATGTGCCAAATCATAGTATTTATAGCAAATCATATTATTTGTGCTAACACATAGTATACTGCCACATTATAGTATTTGTGTAAAACCAGAATGTCTGCAAAATCATCATATATCTGTTATGTTATAGTATTACTACTAATGCATAGTATTTCTAACAAATCATAGAATTCCTTCAAAATCATAGTATTACTGCAATTTCATAGTATTTGAGCGAAATCGTAGAATTTTTGCAAATCATATTATTTCAACCAAAACATTGTATTTGTCTGAAGTCATAGTATTTCTTCTAAATCATTGTATTTCACCCAAATCTCAGTAGTTGTGCTAAACCCAGTATTATTGCCAAATCATCGTATTTGTACTAAATCATAGTACTTGTGCCAAATCATAGTATTTCTGCCATATTGTGCTAGTTGTGCAAAAAAATAGACTGTCTGCAAAATCATAGTATATCTATTATGTTATAGCATTACTACTAAGTCATAGACTTTCTGTTATGTTATAGTATATCTGCTGAATATAGTACATGTGCCAAATCATAGTATTTATAGCAAATCATAGTATTTGTGCTAAAACATAGTATACTGCCACATTATAGTATTTGTGTAAAACCAGAATGTCTGCAAAATCATCATATATCTGTGATGTTATAGTATTACTACTAATGCATAGTATTTCTGCAAAATCATAGTATTTTTGCAGAAACCTTGTACTCTGGTAAATAATAGTATTTGTGCCAAATCATAGTATTTGTGCCAAAACATTGTATTTGTACAAAGTCATAATATTTCTTCTAAATCATAGTATTTCAATCAAATCTCAGGAGTTGTGCTAAACGCAGTATTATTGCCAAATCATAGTATTTGTACTCAAACATATCAGTTCAACTTATTTAACTCTTCTCAACAGCCCAACACCTCTTCTTCACCCCGTTTCAGCAGAATTGTGAGTGTTTTCACCCCTTTTCAGCACAAATCCCAGCTTTTTCAGGTGTTTTCAACAGAAATCTCTTTTTAGCAGACATTCTGCTGATTCACCTGTTTTCAGTGCAACGTTCTACTTCTTTACCTCTTTTCAGTAGAAATTCTGCTGATTCACCTATTTTAAGCAGAATTATCAGCCTTTCACCTCTTATCAATACAAATCTCAGTATCTTCTGCTCATTTCAGAGGAAACCATTTCACCTCTTTTCAGTAGAAATTTGAACTTCTGTACCTCTTTGAAGAAGAATCTTTGCCTTTTCACCTCTTTTCAGCAAAAGTTTCTGTTTTTTCACTTGTTTTCAGCATAATTTTTCAGTTTCTTTACCGCCATACAATTTTTGCAGCTTTTCATCTTTTTCAGTCATTTTCAGCAGGCAACTTCAGCGTTAAGGCATCCACACAGCATTTTCGCAGGAAATGCAAATTTTTCTAGTTGTGTGGATGCTTTATGCATCCACACTATTGAGTTCCTGTTTCTCTTTATTCTTTATACTTTATTATTCTAGTTGCCACTTTTTGTACGTTTTTTGGCACTTAACTACTTTAACAATTTTCAGCCGATTTTCACCGTTCAAATTTTAAACTATTCTGCTATTTCTGCTAATGATGGCTATGACTTTTGGTATTTTATGCTATTATACTTTTTAAAATATTAAGCTTTTTTCCTTTAATTTGTCCCATTGAAATGAATGGAAACTTCCACAATTCTGCTAAAACTTGCTTGTTTTTGAAACTTAACTACATTCTCATACTTTCGCCTAGAACAACCATTCAAATTTTAAAATGTTCACAAATTATTGGGCTATTCATGAATGATTCAGCTTTTTCATATCTGTTACCGTTTTCATCTTATCCCTCTCTAAGTTTTGAGTTTCATTTTGTGATTTTCACAAAATACATGCGTTGTTATGGTTGCTATGCACTTGGCTTCCAGTGTGCCACTGTAGGTTTCATGAGTCTTCTCTTCATGTCCGAACAACTTCTTGCTACTTGCTCAATTTTCACTCAACTTCCACAAATTATACATCAAAACGTAGGTATTTTTGCTGGCTTTCAGAAAATGTCACCATCATTGTTGTGAGATTTATAGAATTTTGGCAAATCTCCTCAGACCAACACAAAGTCGCAAAACTCTCCATAGAAAGTCAATGGAGAGTTTGTTCAAAATCATCGCTTGATTTCTGTAATGACAGGCATATTCGAATCGTCATATCTCCTTAACGAAGCGAAGTTAAAACATGAGGCTTGTCCCCGTATATCTTCAGACACTCCTGACGCTCACAATTCAAGAATTTTTTCTCACCTATTACCGTTCTGAAATGAGTTAGACTTGTTTGAGGGTAGGAAATTCGTCCTTCGCTCAGATTTCTTCAGATTTCAAACTCTGGAAATGAACAACTTTTTTCTCTCGTCATATCTTTTTTTTGGATTTCCACAGAGACCTGAAAATTTCCATGACTGTTCACCAAAGCCTGCTGTCTCTTACGGTGAAAGAATGATATCGATACTCCAAATAGATTTAGAGTTAGAAAGCGTTGTTTGAGGGCAAGTCAAGGCAGTTTTCGCTTGCCTCTACTCAGTTATGGTGCATTACAAGTCAAATATCTTCAATAATTCATATTTTAATGATAAATTGTCAAGACTTGAAGATTCCCCATCTCTTCTGAACAAAAGCGGTGTAAGAATGACCGTTCTAGCCCCTACGGTTAGGAAATTATGGCCATTTGTTTGAGAAGAATCCTCACTATGAGAAATTCACTGCAGAAATCCTGTCTCTGTGCTCTGTGTGTGTAAAAACGGCTGCACCTGTTTTGGCGGGAAAAAGTACACAGCCTCTCTGATTGGTGGATTCAAATTTAGCAGCTCCCAGGCTGCTTGATTGAGCTAGAAACTTGATTTTCTCTCCCTGTGTGTGTGTGTGTGTGTGTGTGTGTGTGTGTGTGTGTGTGAGAGAGAGAGAGAGAGAGAGAGAGAGGGCGAGAGAGAGTTTTATTGGAGCATCTTATTGTATGATTTAAATTCAATATATTTAGACTGGTTGACTGAATTTGATCCTGTGTGTGTCTCTCTGTGCATGTGTGTTTCCATATGTTTCCATATTTGTGATTGTGTGACTGTTATACTTTTTTTTTGCTGAGTTTTTTTCATTTAACAAGTACATTTGAAGGACCCTTAGCATGTTCAGCAATTTTTCAACTGTCCATTTTGCTTTTCCAATTTTTCTGTTTAAGTTATTACTATTGTGCTGAATCATACTATTTCTGCTATTTTATAAGATTTGTGCTAAATATAGTATTTCTGCCCAATATAGTATTTCTGATTAATTATAGTTTTTCTACCAAATCATATTACAGTATTTTTGCTTTTTATAGGATTTGTGCTTAATATAGTATTTCTGCTTTTTATAGGATTTGTGCTTAATACAGTATTTCTGCTAAATGTAGTATTTATGCTTAATCACACTATTACTATATATTTCTGCCAGCTCCCCAGCCAATCATATCTGAGGTCTGCCGTTTCTTCTCTCGTCATATCTCAGTGACGGATGTATAAAGAGCAATGAAAATCGCAGTCAAAGTACACGAAAGTACGCTGATTCACCCAGTACAAGAATTATGCTTCTAGTCCACCTAGTTTTTGAGTTACACGACGTTTTGTAACTCCAAAAAACGGCGCTCTTTGCCTCTCACTGCGATCTAATTCTGACTGCTCATCACCCTGTTTCCCAAGAGCCCACTGTCTTTCCCAGTGGCGCAGCTGGTAATGACACAGGTCTGCAACCCAAACGTCGTGGGTTCAACTCCACCTTGGACAATATGTTATTTGCCCTACAAATTACTACACTATCACAGACCACTAATTCATATTCATCATTTATTACAATTCTGAAAACTTTTTACCAGCTTTTCTAATATGGATCTCAGATTCTTCTTAACACTCCATGGCACAAATACTCTTCCCTTTAGGCTCTGTGAATGTGTGTGTGTATCAATATTTCTCCCATTTTAAAGTATTACTCCTCCATAATTGTATTTCTGTTAAATCAAAGTACTTTTACTACATCTTAGTACTTCTGCTCAATCATAGTATTTCTGCTAAATCATAGTATTTTTGCCAAATCATGGTTTTTGTGCCAAATCATCAGAATCGTGTTTATTGGCCAAGTATATGTGCAGACAAATACAAGGAATTTGGTTCCGGTAGATGGTGGCTCTCGAGCACAGCAATGTAAATCTCACACACACACACACACACACACGCACCCACACACACACGTATCTATATATACATTACACATGCATACACATACATACACAAAGCTGTGTAAACCAACTATAAATAACTAATCTAAACGTATATACATAAAATACAGAAATGAAATGAGGGGGAATGAATACTACAGAATGTACATAAGGTGCAGTTGCAGTCTGGCAGTGGGAGCAGTGTGACAGTTCAACTGTTTAGAAGGGAGATGGTGAGGGGAAAGAAACTGTTCCTGTGTCGGGTGGTCCTGGTCTGCAGGCTTCTGTACCGTCTGCCAGAGGGCAGCAGATCAAAAAGTCTGTGTCCAGGGTGTGAGGGGTCTGTGATGATTTTCCCTGCCCGTTTCCTGGTTCTTGAGAGGTACAGATCCTGGATGGAGGGCAGGGGGCCGCCGATGATCCTTTCTGCTGTCTGTACAGTCCGCTGCAGTCTGCACCTGTCCTGTTTAGTGGCTGCACCATACCAGACTGTGATGGAGGAGCAGGAGCACAGGACAGACTCAATGACTGCAGTGTAGAACTGGATCAGCAGCTCCTGTGGAAGACTGTACTTCCCCAGTTGTCTCAGGAAGTACATCCTCTGCTGGGTCTTTTTGAGGATGGAGGTGATGTTGGTCTCCCACTTCAGGTCCTGGGAGATGGTGGTACCCAGCAACTTGAAGATCTCCACAGTCGACACAGGGCTGTCTGATATGATGAGGGGGGGCAGAGTTGAGGGATGTCTCCTGAAGTCCACTGTCATCTCTACAGTTTTAAGAGTGTTCAGCTCCAGATTGTGCTGACTGCACCAGAGTACCAGCCGCTCAACTCATCATAACATTTGTGTTATGTTATAGTATTACTACTAAGTGGAGGAATTTCTAAAATGTTACAGTATATGTGCTGATTACAGTATTTCTGTATAATAGAATTTTGGCAAATCTCCTCACACCAACACAAAGTCTGAAAACTGCATAGAAAGTCAATGGAGAGCTTGTTCAAAATCACCACTGGATTTCTCTAATGAGAGGCATTTTCAAATCGTCATATCTCAACGCAGCAAAGTTAAGACATGAGGCTTGTGCCAATATATCTTCAGACACTCCTGACGCTCACAATTCAAGAATTTCTTTCTCACCTATTACCATTTGGCCATGAATTGGGTTTGTTTGAGGGTAGGAAATTCATCCCTCGCTCAGATTTCTTCAGATTTCAAACTCTGGAAATGAGGCACTTTTTTCTCTCGTCATATCTTTTTGATGGATTTCCACAGAGACCTGAAAATTTCCATGACTGTTCACCAAAGCCTGCTGTCTCTTACGGTGAAAGAATGATATTGATACTCCAAATAGATTTAGAGTTAGAAAGCATTGTTTGAGGGCAAGTCAAGGCAGTTTTCGCTTTGCCTCTACTCAGTTATGGTGCATTACAAGTCAAATATCTTCAATAATTCATATTGTAATGATAAATTGTCAACACTTTAAGATCCCCCCATCTCTTCTGAACAAAACGGTGTAAGAATGACTGTTCTAGCCCCTACAGTTAGGAAATTATAGCCATTTGTTTGAGGGGAATCCTCACTAGGAAAAATAGACAGCACAAATCCTGTCTCTGTGCTGCATGTGTGTAAAAACAGGTGCACCTGTTTTGGCGGGAAAAAGTATACAGCCTCTCTGATTGGTGGATTCAAATTCAGCAGCTCCCAGGCTATTTGGCTGCTGCTGCTGCTGTGTGTGTGTGTGTGTGACAGAGAGAGAGAGAGAAAGAGAGGAGAGAGAGGCGTTTTTATGGGAGCATCTTATTGTATGATTTAAATTCAATATATTTAGACTGGTTGACTGAATTTGATCCTGTGTCTCTCTGTGCTTGTGTGTTTCCATATGTGTCCATATTTTTGATTGTGTGACTGTTATACTTTTTTTTTGCTGATTTTTTTTTTCATTCAACAATTACATTTGAGGGAACCTTAGAATGTTCAGCATTTTTTCAGCTGTCCATTTTGCTTTTCCAATTTTTCTATTTCAGTTATTACTATTGTGCTAAGTCATAGCATTTCTGCTGCTTTTCAGCATTTGTGCTAAATACAGCATTTGTGCTAAATCATACTATTTCAGCCATTTTATAGTATTTGTGCTAAAACATAATATTTCTACCAAACACAGTATTTCTGGGTAATCATAGTATTTCTATGTATTCATGCCAGCTCCTCAGGGAGCCAATCCTCTGTGAGTACTGTAATTTTCAAATTGACATATCAAGTCATGCATGACTTCCCAACCAGCCCATCACATCTGAAGGCTGAGACATTCAAATTTCCATATTGGGGCTTTCATGGGTTGTAAGTCAACCACTCATCCATGTCATGTATCTCTACAAATTCATATTTTTACTTTAAACACACGACACTTGACAATCCCCCCATCTCTTCTGAACAAAACAGTGTAAGAATGACCGTTCTAGACCCTACGGTTAGGAAATTATAGCCATTTCTTTGAGAGGAGTCCTCACTATGAAAAATAGACTGCACAAATCCTGTCTCTGTGCTGCGTGTGTAAAAACAGGTGCACCTGTTTTGGCGGGAAAAAGTACATAGCCTTTCTGATTGGTGGATTAAAATTAAGCAGCTCCAGGCTTTTTGACCTACCTAGAAACATACAGGAAACACTGTATGTACAGCCCCTATTTGTTCACTTGCTTCTGTTGCTGCTGCGCGTGTGTGTGTGTGTGTGTGTGTGTGTGTATGACAGAGAGAGAGAGAGAGAGAGAGAGCCTTTTTATGGGTGTATCTTATTGTGTGCCTACTGGTGGTGGTCAGAGGGCCCGGTGGCGCCAGTGTCCAGTAGCCTCGCCTCTGTCAGTGCGCCCCAGGGTGGCTGTGGCTACAACGTAGTTTGCCATTCACCAGTGTGTGAATGGGTGAATGACTGGATATGTAAAGCGCTTTGGGGTCCTTAGGGACCATAAAAGCGCTATATAAATACAGGCCATTTACCATGTCCATATTTGTAATTGTGCAAGTTATTACTATTATGCTAAATTATAGTATTTCTGCTACTTTTCGGTATTTGTGCTAAATACAGTATTTCTGCTAAATCTTAGTATTATTGCTTAATCATATTATTTGAGCAAAATCATAGTATTTGAGCATATTCTTTCTATTTGTGCCATAGCATAGTATATTTGCTGAATTACACCATTTCTGCTATGTTGTAGTATTTGTCCTAAATCACAGTATTTGTGCAATGTTTAGGTATTTTTGTTTAAATAAAGTATCTATGTAATCTTGTACCATGGTTTCTAAAATCCTGTATTTCTGAAAAGTTATCATGTTTCTGCTAAGTTACAATATTTATTCTAATTTCTGCTACTAAGTTCTGCTATGTTATTGTATTTCTGCCAAGTATGTTTTCTTTACGTTATTGCAGTTCTGCTAAGTAATTACATTTTTGCTAAGTTCTTATGCTTCTGCAAAGTTATTACAATTTTTTGCAAAGGTTTTACAATTTCTGCAACTTTTCAGCTTTTTCAGCTAGTTTCAGCTGACAGCTTCAGCTTTATAGCATCCACACTGCATTTTCGCAGGAAATGCAAATTTTTCTAGTTGTGTGGATGCTGGAGGCATCCACACTATTGAGTTCCTGTTTCTCTTTATTCTTTATACTTTATTATTATTGTGTGGATGCTTTATGCATCCACACTATTGAGTTCCTGTTTCTCTTTATTCTTTATTATACTTTATTATTGTGTGGATGCTGGAGGCATCCACACTATTGAGTTCCTGTTTCTCTTTATTCTTTATACTTTATTATTATTATTATTATTATTATTCCAGTTGCTTCCAGACGCTTTTTTTTGGCACTTTTCTACTTCCACAATTTTCAGCCGATTTTCACCGTTCAAATTTTAAACTATTCTGCTATTTCTGCTAATGATTGCTATGACTTTTGGTATTTTTAACTCTTATACTTTTTAAAATATTACGTTTTTTTCCTTTAATTTGTCCCATTGAAATGAATGGGAAACTTCCATAATTCTGCTAAAACTTACTCTTTTTGAAACTTAACTACGTTCTCATACTTTCGCCTAGAACAACCATTCAAATTTTAAAATGTTCACAAATTATTGGGCTATTCATGAATGATTCAGCTTTTTCATATCTGTTACCGTTTTCATCGTATCCCTCTCTAAGTTTTGAGTTTCATCTTTGTGATTTTTCACAAAATACATGCGTTGTTATGGTTGCTATGCAGTTGGTTCTAAGTGAGCCACTGTACCTTTGGCAATTTTCTCTTCATGTCCGAACAACTTCTTGCTACTCGCTCAATTTTCACTTAACCCACACAAATTATACATCAAAACGTAGGTATTTTTGCTGGCTTTCAGAAAATGTTACTATCATTGTTGTGAGATTTATAGAATTTTGGCAAATCACCTCAGACCAACACAAAGTCAGAAAACTCTCCATAGAAAGTCAATGGAGAGCTTGTTCAAAATCATCGCTTGATTTCTCTAATGAGAGGCATATTCGAATCGTCATATCTCCTTAACGAGCGAAGTTAAAACATGAGGCTTGTCCCGTATATCTTCAGACACTCCTGATGCTCACAATTCAAAATTTCTTTCTCACCTATTACCGTTCTGAAATGAGTTAGACTTGTTTGAGGGTAGGAAATTCGTCCTTTGCTCAGATTTCTTCAGATTTCAAACTCTGAAATGAACCACTTTTTCTCTTGTCATATCTTTTTAATGGATTTCCACAGAGACCTGAAAATTTCCATGATTGTTCACCAAAGCCTGCTGTCTCTTACGGTGAAAGAATGATATCGATACTCCAAATAGATTTAGAGTTAGAAAGCGTTGTTTGAGGGCAAGTCAAGGCAGATTTTGCTTGCCTCTACTCAGTTATGGTGCATTAGAAGTCAAATATCTTCAATAATTCATATTTTAATGATAAAGTGTCAACACTTTAAGATTCCCCATCTCTTCTGAACAAAACGATTGTAAGAATGACTGTTCTAGCCCCTACGGTTAGGAAATTATGGCCATTTGTTTGAGAGGAATCCTCACTATGAGAAATTCACTGCATAAATCCTGTCTCTGTGCTCTGTGTGTGTAAAAACGGCTGCACCTGTTTTGGCGGGAAAAAGTACACAGCCTCTCTGATTGGTGGATTCAAATTTAGCAGCTCCCAGGCTGCTTGACTGACCTAGAAACTTGATTTTCTCTCCTGTGTGTGTGTGTGTGTGTGTGTGTGTGTGTGTGTGTGTGTGTGTGTGTGTGTGTGTGTGAGAGAGAGAGAGAGAGAGAGAGGCGAGAGAGTTTTTATGGGAGCATCTTATTGTATGATTTAAATTCAATATATTTAGACTGGTTGACTGAATTTGATCCTCTGTGTGTCTCTCTGTGCATGTGTGTTTCCATATGTGTCCATATTTGTGATTGTGTCACTGTTATACTTTTTTTTGCTGATTTTTTCATTTAACAATTACATTTGAGGGACCCTTAGCATGTTCAGGATTCTTTCAGCTGTCCATTTTGCTTTTCCAATTTTTCTATTTAAGTTATTACTATTTTGTTGAGTCATATCATTTCTGCTGCTTTTCAGTATTTGTGCTAAATACAGCATTTCTGCAAAATCATACTATGTCTGCTATTTTATGAGATTTGTGCTAAATACAGCATTTCTGCTAAATCATACTATTTCTGCTATTTCATAAGATTTGTACTAAATATAGTGTTTCTGCCAAATATAGTATTTCTGCTTAATTATAGTATTTCTGCCATTTTATAGTATTTGTGCTAAAACATAGTATTTCTACTAAATGTAGTATTTATGCTTAATCATACTATTTGTATATATTTCTGCCAGGACCCCAGGCAGCTAATCCTCTGTGAGGACTGATACATATAAAATTTACATATCAGGGCCTGCACGGCTTCCCAGCCAGCCAATCATATCTGAGGTCTGCCCTTTCTTCTCTCGTCATATCTCAGCGACAGATGTACAAAGAGCAATGCAAATCACAGTCAAAGTACACGAAAGTACGCTGATTCACCCAGTACAAGAATTATGCTTCTAGTCCACCTAGTTTTTGAGTTACACGACGTTTTGTAACTCCAAAAACTGTCTTTTTGCCTCTCACCGCAATCTAATTCTGACTGCTCATCACCCTGTTTTCCAGGCGCTCGCTCTCTTTCCCAGTGGCGCAGTTGGTAATGACACAGGTCTGCAACCAAAAGGTCGTGGGTTCAATTACACCTTGGGCAACATGTTTTTTTTTCCTACAAATTAATACACTATCACAGACCAGTAATTGATATTCATCATTTATTACAATTCTGCAAACTTTTATGATTTTAGCAGCTTTTCTAATATGGACCTCAGATTCTTGTTAACACTCCATGGCACAAATACTCTTCCCTTTAGGCTCTGTGTGTGTGTGTGTGTATCAATATTTCTCCCATTTTAAAGTATTACTCCTCCATAATTGTATTTCTGTTAAATCAAAGTACTTTTACTACATCTTAGTACTTCTGCTCAATCATAGTATTTCTGCTAAATCATAGTATTTTGCCAAATTATGGTTTTTGTGCCAAATCATAACATTTGTTTTATGTTACAGTATTACTACTAAGTGGAGGAATTTCTGTCATGTTACAGTATATGTGCTGATTACAGTATTTCTGCTAAATCATAGGATTTCTACTATATTATATTTTTCTTTCTAAATATAGCATTTCTGCTATATAATTGTATTACTGCTATGTTATAATATTTGTGCTAAACCAGAGTATTTCTGCTGAAACATAGTATTTCTGCCGAATGATAGTATTTCTGTCAAATTACAGTATTTTTGCTAAAACATAGTATTTTTTAAAAAATTTCAATATTAATAGTAAATTACAGTGTCTCTGGTAAATCGCAGCATTTCTGCTATGTTGTACTGTTTTTCTAAATCATAGTATTTCTGTAATGTTTAAGAATGTTTGCCTAAATATATTCTTTCTGTTATCTTATACTATTTCTCCTAAATTCTTGTATTTTTGAGAAGTTATCGTGTTTCTGGTAAGTTACAATATTTCTGCTAAGTTCTGCTATGCTATTGTATTTCTGCCAAGTATTATGTTTCCTCTAAGATATTGCAGTTCTGCTAAGTTACTACATTTTAGCAAAGTTCCTTTTCTTCTGCAAAGTTTTTACAAATTCTGCAACTTTTCAGCTTTTTCTGCTTGTTTCAGCAGACAGCTTCAGCATTACAGCATCCACACTGCATTTTCGCAGGAAATGCAAATTTTTCTAGTTATTTTACTAGTTGCTTCCGTACGTTTTTTGGCACTTAACTACTTTAACAATTTTCAGCCGATTTTCACCGTTCAAATTTTAAACTATTCTGCTATTTCTGCTAATGATGGCTATGACTTTTGGTATTTTATGCTATTATACTTTTTAAAATATTAAGCTTTTATGCTTTTTTTTTGTCCCATTGAAATGAATGGAAAACTTCCACAATTCTGCTAAAACTTGCTTGTTTTTGAAACTTAACTACATTCTCATACTTTCGTCTAGAACAACCATTCAAACTTTAAAATGTTCACAAATTATTGGGCTATTCATGAATGATTCAGCTTTTTCATATCTGTTACCGTTTTCATCTTATCCCTCTTTAAGTTTTCAGTTTCATTTTTGTGATTTTTCACAAAATACATGCGTTGTTATG